>NW_027279170.1:160000-206142 GCF_046629955.1 Centroberyx affinis | reverse complement strand
ATGCTACCACAGTGCAGCATATTACAATAGTGTGCATTGCACAGTAGGACACTGCAGAACAGTAGATTAACATCACCTCTTCCCCTCCCAGCAGACCCATGTTGAAAAACGAGAAGGAAAACTTTAAACTCCAATAACGCTCCCTGGGGCTTCCCAGTCATCTATCTCCACAGGGAAAACTAAGTTAGGCCCTGATGTATGCAGATCAACCCCCCTCCAACTCAAACACACACACACACACAGACCCTCCGACAGGCTGATGTATGGCAGCAATATGCCCCAGGCGGGCCCCAGCCCCAGCTCCACTTCCAATCAGGACAGATGAGTCCCATTAGCCCAGCCCAGATACTGTCATCCCACACACACAGCCTCATTAGCACCATGCCACCAGTGCAGGGCCGACAGACAAGAACTGACTGGTGCTGAATCTAACACACAGATAACATGCAGTGCACTGCCTGGAGTGATAATGGCTGCGAGCAGCACAGGTTAGGAATGAGGGATCGACATGGCCGGGATGCTCTAGAGTTTGCATATAATAGACACATATTGTCCCATAGATGTACAGTATGTACACATAGCCACATGTCAACATTATCTCTCTCTCGCATACACACACACACAGAGAATATGGAAATGATCGGTTTCTTTCATTTTTTCCTTTGTCTCAGCGCCTCGCTTCTCAGTCTCAATAGTCAGTGTGTTATAGCCTGCTACGTTCTAATAAACAGATGCTTTCATTTGTCAGACACTAATAGCGGTTTTACAGTCCTCCTACCAGCGATATCATCATTACTGGTAATGTACTGTAATAAAGACAAGCCACTTGCATAGGCCTTTTCCTGCACCACGATAATACAGCGCTAGGCCCACAGAGTTAGCCTAAAAGTTACAGAAATCTGAGTTGTATGCTCAAAACGAACCCAAGATCCACTGTTCTTTGTCTACTTTGTCTACTTCTTTCCTCTCTCTTCCTCCCCCCTTTCCTCAAGTGCGTTTTGAAGTGAGTGAAGTGAGTAGACGAGGAAATACTAGTGAGACATTCAACATTCCACAGCCCTCCTCTCTAGTATTAGAGCATCATCACTATGTGGCTGAGAGGTCCGTGCTGAGGTCACCTGAGGGTCAGCGGGCGGCACTGACAGCCCTGTGTCAGCCTCATAACAATTCTGCCTACTGCCAGGAAGCATAGCTCATACACTTCTGTCACACCCTGGATGGGAGAGGAAAGAAGGACTGACTGGCCATAACATTTCAGTCACAGTCGCTGTGGGAATAGAGCTTACACCACACTTAGTAGATTCAAAACAAACGGTTACACTAGGAGTGCATCAGAGTGCCTGAGGACTGGGAGAAACTATATTGTAGAACAAAATGGAAAAACTGTACTTCTGGTATGTGAAAATACAACAGGTCCAGGCTAGGCCCGTGCCGATATGAACATTTCATAGTACGATTATCTTGGTCAAAATGATCTCAATGTACGATATTATCCAGATAATTATTAATAAGATGAAAACCTATAATATGCCTCAGTTATTTAACTAATTTATCATATCAATCGCAACACTTTTCTCTTTTTGTCCCCCACCAAAGGGGGGACTATGGATCGGTCTCCGTCCGTTAGTTCGTTCGTTAGTTAGTCACACTGTAACGTTGACTTTGTGCCGCTAGGGGGCAGCATTGACAATGAATGGGGACTCAGTGGTAAAGCAATACAGTTAAAGTTATCATAGGTAACATAATAGTCTACACACGCTACACACTTGGAGACATCAGACTGGGTTGATGTGTTGAAGTGAGAGTCAACAGAGAACTTTTGGGCAAACCTCTAACCACAAGATACTGTAGTTATTGTACAGTTGTTGGACTGTTGTACTGTTATTGCACTCATCACTGCACTACCACTGCTGTCAGTGTTGACTACTTATATCATATTACCACTTACCTACTGTGCAATATTCTATATCACTTATCATTTACCATTTATATTATTCATAACACTCACGCTCCTCGTGTTGTTTGTTATATTGTATATTGTATTATAAATTGTATTGTGTACATTGTGTAATGTACGGATTGTATTTATTGCGTATTATAGTTCTTATATTTTGTACTGTACTGAGTAAAAACAGGACAATTACAGTTACTACATTTCAAGATATAACTTGTAAGCCTAATTCTGAGGAGAGTAGGCAACAGCAATATATGTGTCATAGCTGATACTGTATACCTTAATATATCAGTGTGCTTCCAAGATAAAGAACACAGATGATACAAAGGTGGCACCCATGTAGAAATTGGTTGCCATGTCACCTCTGAACAGGAGAGGTAATACTTAGTTCACTAGAGTCTGAGGATCCAAGGACTGGAGTCCTTGGATTTTTGTATTTTCACAAACTAGAAGTGCAATTTTTTCATTTTCTTCTCCAATAGAATTTACACCACATTCCTCTTTCTCCTAATCTCAAAGATTATCATTTATAAATAATGTATGATTTTTCTGGTTCATTCCAGAGATCTTTGTCAGTCCATAGCTGTTTTTATGTGTCTCCATATACCCTAATAATAATAATGCAGTATGTCACTGTCCTTGTCAGTATCCTTTCCTGTGTGCTATACTAACCCGTCCTCCTCTCTGTGCTCTCCTGTAGTTGTTCATGGAGAAGGAGAAGGCTGAGGAGCTGTGGCTCAACAGACTGGTGTCCCTGCGACAGGAGAGGCTCATGGGGAGTCCTGTAACCTGAGGGACGCCACACAGACACAAGATCCTCTCCAGTCTGAATTTGGGTGCAGTTTGAATCCTGATCTAGTTTTGGTTTTATATCGTGTCTTAATCCCGGTCAAATTCTACCTGTCTTCTTCGTCAGGCTCCAGGACGTCACAGCGTGTGTCTTACTGTACCTTTCGTCAACTCAGTAAACACCAACCTCTTTTTCCCTGTGAGAACTTGAGCAAATGAATAGTTTGCATTGCTGGTGTGCTTTTATTTAATTCATGATTGAGAATTAAATAACAGGCTGTTCTTTATTTTGCTTATTTTGTTTTTAATGAAGGAACCCCCCCCCCCCCCCCCCCTCAGTTAGACAAGGTGATCTATTTGACCGTGTTCCTAATACAGCATTTGTCATATTGTGTGTGATTTTGTAATAAACTTAGTAAATAAACCAAGTTGTGATTTTGCGTTGTGTTTTGTTTTGTCTGAGCTGGGGTTCAAGGCAGTGTGGAGTCCAGACTGAGGCCTATTTGTGGAACGGCCAGATGGTAGAGCTATACTGAGGATGGGACACGGTGTCTCACTCCCCTCGCCTCCAAACTTTCAGTGTTGTAATGATATAATAAATGAAACCTCACTGTATGAGTGAGTGTGAAATCTGTGTATCAGGGTGTGTTCGCAAGTCTCTCAGCAGATGGTCCTCCTTACATGCCAGAGTGTCGGGTGGCTGTCCCAAAGCGAGGGTTGTCCTCACACCCAGCAGTACCAAACCGACAGCCACTTCATAAACGAATAGCTGACTTCTTGTTGTGTTATCAAATTCACTCTAAACAGTCATTTGAATAAGGTTGATTGGTTTCTGTGCAGTTGTGAAGTTTTGATATTAAGTTATAAGTTACATTCCGTCTGTAAAGGAAAGGCAGATAAGCACATAATGTTGTGATGACATGCACTGGCATGATAAGATAAAACAGTTTTAGTAGAAATTTCTGGAGTACCGTTGTCATGGCAGCCACCCACAACATACGCTCCGCTGATAGAACCTGCTCAAAGCTCCGAATAACCAGCCAATCAGAGGGCTGGGTTCGGGTCATGTGGCCGGTGGCAGCGTGAGTGTGGTTCTAAATCATGTTGCCATTCAAGACACTTCTGTAGTAAGCAAACATTTAAGAGTCTGGGCGCTGGGGCCGGTACACCTGCAGCGGTCACTGCTTACTCTCTCTCTCTTTTTTTTTTTGTAAATCTTCGTTTCATTCTTAGTTTGTACCTTCATAATCCGTGGAAATGTTCAACAGTCTTCTCAGGGAATTTGACGAGGACCCGTTCTTCTCGTGAGTACCAAAACTACTGTATGGCTTGTAGCAAACAATTTGACTTTGCTAGTTTTTCTTGTTTTTATTTAAAAGTCAACAGACAATTTAGTTAAGAAATAAAATAATGGTATGAGGTAAAGGGATAGACTGCATTTGACTAGTCCAATCCCAGTTAGCCTACTGAATGCAAATTAGTTAAATGAAGCATAGAAACACCAAAATATGCCCACAAATAGTAGGCCTAAGTAAGTAGGCTAAATAATCACTTGGGTGCTGAAGAAAATGTTAAAGCCTGTCAAATGAAGCACCACTTTTCATCTTCCTAAAACAGGACGCTGACAGGTGTTATTGGCCTGGAAATGTCTGTAACCTATACAATTGTGGTAAGCTATATATATTAAGATCGGCTAAACAAATTAGGCCTCCTTCCTTCATAAACTGTCATAATATAGTAGCCTATTGTAATGACTCTGTCATGTCAACAGACACTAGGCATCTACACTGAGTGCTACAGTCAGATTTGGTGCCCATGAGTGAATGGCTACAGCTGACCAGACTTAGTTATTACATTAGTAAATGGGTTGCTACAGTGACGTTGGGGGTTGCTGTTTGACTATTATTTCTCAGTTCTTTGTGCCCAGTGAAGAGTTTATCATAAATGAGCTCCTACTTGACCTATGTGAAATAAGTCATTCTTAAATATAGAAACACAATGCATGGTGTTGAGACATTTTCCTTCCTTTTCTCTCTCCCTCCACTTTCTCCTGCTTTCTGAAGCTTAGCAGGAACCTCTATCATAGTATACGGTCCTCAGCACCATCATGCATAACTGTATGGAGTTCCATAACGAATATTGAGGTTGACTGTCTTTTTCTTCCTCTTCTTCTCCTATAGGGCTCCATTCCAGGCTCACAATGAGCATGTGCGCCAGATGATGCGTAGTTTCTCTGAGCCCTTTGGCGGCCACTTCATGCCCCGTATAACGGATGGGAGGGACCATGGGCACGGCGGGCCAGGACAGCCCAGCTCAACCCTCGCACTGAGGGACGGGCACAGGGTGAGAACATACACACAGAAGCAGTCAGGGTGTGTTCAGGTGTGTGTCAGAGTGTGTTCACATGTTTAGACGTTGGTCTGTCTACCTGTTGTGGACTCAAGTACTATTCTATGAACGCAGGTCCTCAGTCAAGCTGTACCCAGTGTATTATAGAGAGTGTGTGTGTGCTTGCATGTGTGTGTGCTGGCCAGGGACTGACTGACCTACATATCATTTGGGTCAAAGGGGGACGAACCCCCACAGCAGTTCCTCATAACACTTACTGTGCCCACAAGCAGCCGCGTGACCCGCTCTGTCCGCTGCCCAGTGCTTATAATGAGAGGAGATTAGTGTTTGGAGAAAGAGCTGGGTTTACTGGGGTTGTGGTGGAAGCGGGCCACTAGCAGCGTAACTGGAGCCCCTCTCACTGAGGTATGGAGCTGTGCGAGTCTCTGCTTTAGTGGAAGGGCAACCCCCTTGGCCTCTCTGGACGGCTATATCTAGCCCCGAAGAGCTCTATTTATAGCACATTGTTCCAGTGACACACTGCTTTCTTGTGAAGACACACACACTGACTTCTTTCGCACTCACACCAATAAGCCCCTAGAGAATTCTGCTGTGCTGAGCTGAGATGAGCTGCTGCTGAAAAGATACGTCAAAATAACTGTGTTTGTTTTGATAGCAGTGGTAGTTAGCCTAGTTGTCATGTTTATTTTTGTTGTATGAAAAAAATGATACGAATGTCACTGCTTCCCTGGGAATCCTGGAATTCATATATTGCTGTTACATCAGCTGAAGGAATAGTAATAGTAATAAAAGTAGCCATATGTGGTGAAAGTATGTTGTTTAGACTGCAATCATGACCCAAATGTAGTGTTTCTCTATAACTTTGTGATTGTTTGCACTGGAGCATTTTGATGTTCATCTTGCAGGCTTGTAATGGAAAGGTAGGTAGGCAGGCTGGTCTTGTACCCATTAGTCTGAAGAAATCGAAACCCCTGCACTGCTCATTTGTCCCGGCCAGTCAAACTTAGTCCCTGTGACTCGCTCTAATCCCCCCACCTCGTGAGGACCTGTATATTTATCCTTGGTAATGACTTTCATCAGATCCTAGCCTCAGTAGCCAGCACCCTGCTTTCTCTTTATTGGCCATCATGCTTAAGACTAATACCAGCTGAGGAGGGCGTCTGAGGACTAGAGTGGCCTCAGTGACAGTGAACTGGAGCTATACTGCAAAAAAATATATATCCATCTTAACCAGTCATTTAAGTATCTAGAGCAATCTGGAGTCATAGAATAATTTCACGTGTTTCCAATGCAGTTTGACTTGTCTTGAGAATTTTGTAGTTACAAAAATTGTTGCTTGTAATCAAGTAACAATGTCTTTAAGGCAGATGGCTCCACCACATCAAGATAATGTTACTTGACATGAAAATACTTGATGCAAGTTTACTTGCATTCGAAACAACTGAAATTGGCAGATTTTTTCACTTGTTTTAAGAAAAATGGGATATTAGGACTCAATACAAGATCAAACTTATTAAGATAGACATTTTTTGCAGTGTACCAGCGAGGGAGGAATCTGTTGAGCTGGATCACAAGTGGCAGCAAGTGATCAAGAGCCCTTCATTAGAGAGGTCTTTCAGGGTGTGGAGAAGGGCCTTGTGAGAGGCCCCATAATGAGCCCAAGAGGTCTCCTTGAGATGAAGTGAGCCACGAGCACCACATCTCTCTTTGTGTTTTTTTACATGGACAGTTGGTTAGGAGCCACAGGCGTAAGATGTTTGGGGTTTAGAAAGAAAAAAGAAAGAAATTCCCACATCATCCAGATCCCAAGACTGCTTCGTTAGTGGTCACTAACAACAAACAGAAGACATATGTTAAGATATATGGAATTAAGAGCAACTGAATCACCTTTAGAGTTTATTCCACAGATCTCAGCTCTCTCTCACTCTCTCTCTCTCTCACACACACACACACACCCTCACCCATCTGAAGCTATGGAGCATTGTGTTGGTTCCCAGCAGTGGTCAGAGGGCTGAAGCTGCGGTGCTGTGCTGGGCTCTTTGTAGAGGCATGTGTGCGGGTGTCATGGACGCTGTGTTTTCTCGTTGTTGCTCTTTTGGTCCATCTGTTTGGCAGAACGTGCCTTGGCAGCGCCGATGCGTTAGCAGCTAGATGACAGACAGCTCACCCCCATGCTGCTCTCCGATATCACAAGCACACATGTGCACTCAAAAATACATACACATACGCACACACACACACATAAAAACATATCCTCTGTTGAGCCCAAAAAGCACACATACACACAGACACAAACGTGCACTAAGGTACAATTACACACAAATACACACACATTGGCCACATAGTCCTAGAAAGCCTCAACTTGTTGTATCAGTTTGCTAAGCATTGGCTCCCCACTGGGGGAATGTGTCCTGTCTTCCCTTCCAAACCTGCTATGAGCTCTCACATTTCCCGCCCTCCTGCCAGTCTCAACTACCTTTCAAGGCAGTCATTCGTCTGGGGACTTGTTTATAAATGGGGGATGAAATGCAGATTTCAAATGATAATGATGTTTTATGTTTTAGTTAGATGAGTAGCCTACTTCTTTTGATTCTGCGGTTTGTACAGAGTAATACTCGTGGTGTCCATGGTAGCTGAGATACAGTATGTGTTGTAGTACCGTTGCTAAAACACATTAGTCCTATTTCAGTATCATGTTGTGGCTCTCTCCCTGGATATGCTTCCAAGTTTCATTAAACTCATATGAATGAGTTTGTAATGGGTGATTTGTTTTCAGACCTGAATCTTTCAAGGCACATCTGTCTTTCCGTATTGGTCAACCAGTTTCTTGTCTGACTCAAAAGGAGGAATAGCAATTTCTGCTTTATCTCCAGAGCATGTGGACTAAAGCCCTGAATTACCTGAATTACCACCACCACCTCCAACCTTTTACATACAATACGATGCCCACTGACCCCTTCATTATATTATAATACCACCCTGGTCTGTGATTGGTTGAAGAAATGTGAACTCTTCCAAGTTTTCTTTCTCTGTCTTTACGACAATTTTTTAGGATAGCCTAATTCTGGTCATGGTGAATGTTAAGACCATCTTCCAGAATTCCCTTTCTCCCATAGGAAAATCCTGTTTCTTTATTATGTTATTCTTTATTATTTTATTTTTTATCTTTTTTTGTGGAACCTATGTCTAGGGGGATATCATAGATGTCCAACATTTTACTTATATTTTCTAAATTTTGAAATGGGTCTCATAGCAGATAATAAACAAGCTTTTTATTACCAGTAGGTCTGACTGATTTGTTTAAGAATAAAACTTGTTTTCTTAGCACCTTATTCTAATCCATTTCATATGAACTACTTTCAGGCAGAAAATTTGGTTTTGATATTGTTTGGAGTTGAATGAAAGCAAATAGTGTGTAGAGGTAGGGAAATAAGTCACATAGCCTAAGTGTTTCTTTGATAATAGCATGTAAAAATCCACAGGATTTTTTAGAAGGGAGAGAGAACACACTGGCAAATGGGCCTAGCATTCACTATTGCCGGAATTCGCCCTTAAACCAGACTTTTCTTTTGCTCTGGCACAATGTGAAAATGAAGTGAGAGAAAAAAGCATTTGGCTATGTAAAATTAACCAGTTCCTCGATCCCATACTTATTCTGTATGCCTTCATTTCCCTTGTGGTCCAACTGTATTTTAGAACCCGCCCTAACTCTATCCATGAAAGTTTATCTAGTGCCTCCCTGTCTCCCCTGTGGTCTTCTAGTTCTGAGAAGGCATAACTTAGCAAAATGCCTCCAACTCCCTAGTGATGTACCACTTCCTAGGAGCCATGCCTTTAAAGCACAACCTCTCTTTCCCTTTTAAGCAGGAATCGAAGCTACATGTGCCCCTGTGGTGTGACTCATAGCTCCCCTCAGAGCTGGGGCGGACTGCCTAAGAGGGCACAGTGCGGGCTCAATATCAGAACAAGAGAGAAAGAGAATATAAATCTGCAGTAGTCCAGACAGCCTAAAATAATGTGTTAAAGACCACCGGGTACATGCTCCATATTTTGCACTCTCAACCTCTCCTCTGATTTGCCCGGCCCAGGCTAAAAATAATGCCTACAGAAATGTAACCGGCATTTATTAGTTCATAGATGCCTGTCAGAGATATAATTGGCCGTAAGGCTTCATAGATACCGTTCAGGAGTGTTTCACATCAGCGTGACCTTTGAAAAGAGCTGAGCGAGCAGCCTTGGACTCTTCAACCCCTGTTGGGTCCCTGTCCTGGCTGGCCCATCCTGCCCACTGCAGCCTTCCTAGAATGAAGCTCGGTTTCAGTGTTAAACCCGCACTAATCCCCGGCAACGCGACCCAATTACACATGGAACACAAGTCATTCAACACCCCACTGATTACGCACAATACCCCTCAACATCCCACCCCCAGCACATACACACACGCACACACACGCACAGGCACACACATAGCCACGGCTGGTGAGATGTTTATGCAGGGTGGCGGGGTCATAAACACCCGGGGTTTTGGCCCAGAGAACAGAGGCTCTGACCGAAGGATAGTACTCCCTCCTCATCGTCCTCTTCCTCCGCTGTGCTTGCACGGCGAGAAGGTTCATGGCCTTGTAGAGCCGTGCGGATAGCTCTGTGTAGCTGTGTCAAGGGCTCAGTGACCAGTGTAAGACGACCTAAGAACAAAGCCTGAGAAACTACCAGCAGCATACTGGCAATGAACTCAATGAACATGTGCAAATAGTGTACAGGCCTCTCTACTGAATCTGTTAGAGGACTTATCAAAGATTAATGTGTGTAATGCTATGCCATGCCATACCATGTAATACTATGCTATGTTGCTGCTAAATTGATATTGTATTGTATCCTCAGGGGATGAGCCAGTCACTGTCGCCCTTTGGCAGTGTTGACAGCACGGTCAGTAGAGTTCCCCGCTGTTGCGCTATGTCACTGTATGAGTTTCTCATTTACACCCAAACTGACCAAGGGCATGCTCTAACTCAATCCATGTCTTATTGTGAAATGGTCAGTGGCTTGTAAAGTGACCAATATGTGAAATGACCAATGGATGCTCTCTGGGTTTTCTCCTTAACCGCACCATCATCATCCGTCTGTCTCCTAAAGTTTTGACTGTTCAGAAGTTGTACAATGTCAGAATATTATAAATGTGAACACATTTTAAAAGTGTCAGAGATGCCTGCATAGAGGGTTGGCATCATGTTGTGATATTCATGGCTGATTTGGCCGCATACTTTCACAGCTATGCAGGCGACATATAATCTAAACAGATTATATAAAGATGTAAAATACCAAGTTTATTGGCAAGCTGGGTTCAATACCTTGTTTTGATGTGAATGTTACTAGGTCACATGTGTGGTGAAGTGATAAAATGTGAATGTCGTGTATGCAGTAGTGTAAGATGCCACATGTAAGACACACATAGCGCACTGTATTCAGTGCACGCATGCTCATACACATGATGGAGCTGTTTTATGAGCTGATAATGCCAAGCAACCAGGTGGCGTATTGAGCCCAGTCATTCAGCTCTTCTGGCTTCTGGCTTTCTTTCTTTATATGACTGAGCTCACCGCTGTGTTTGTGCAGGACATGAACATGAGGAACCCCTTCAACATGTTCGACAACATGATGACGGGCATGAGGAGCAGGATGGACAACATGCACAGAAACTTTGTGAGTGATTCTGTGTTCTCTTCCTTCTATTTTGCCACTACATCAGAATGACACTTATGATTGTTGTAATGGTTGTGGTAAGCATATTGTAGTTACCTAACACTCTGTGTGTGTGTGTGTGTGTGTGTGTGTGTGCGTGTGTGTGTGCGTGTGCGTGTGCCAGGAGAACGTGTCTACAGATTCAAACTCCCACTCATTCAGCTCCTCGTCAGTCATGACTTATTCCAAGGTTGGAAATGAGCCTCCCAAGGTGTTCCAGGCGTCCTCACAGAC
This sequence comes from Centroberyx affinis, assembly GCF_046629955.1. Taxonomy (NCBI): domain Eukaryota; kingdom Metazoa; phylum Chordata; class Actinopteri; order Beryciformes; family Berycidae; genus Centroberyx; species Centroberyx affinis. The sequence continues at coordinate 195,077 of NW_027279170.1, read as the reverse complement.
ACGCCGCGCCCCTGGAGGGGTATGTACTCCATCAGATACATTACACTATGTTACATCATAGTTTTACTTGGGACAGTTCAGTACAGCAAGCTGTGAGAAGTAAATCTGTCTGTAGAAGTCTCAGTTCCACTTGGTTCCTCTTAAGTGAGCGTGGTGATACTTGATTCTCCCTGTCTGGCCTGTTTCTATAAGGAGTCAAATAATAAGCGTGCTGATTGCTAATCTCTGCATCATGGCCCTTTTTCATTGGCCACCTGTGCCTGAAGAGTATTTCTGATTGGGTGTCCAGATCAAGGAGACCCGGCGAGCGCTGAAGGACTCTGAGAGCGGCCTGGAGCAGATGTCCATCGGTCACCACATCCAGGACAGAGGGCATGTGATGGAGAAGAAGCACAACAAGAAGACAGGAGAGAGGGAGCTCAACCAGGACTTTCAGAATTTGGATGAATGTATGTTAAAGTGACAATATTCAACTTTTCGCCTTGAGACAGTGAAGTGTATTGCTAGTCCCGCCCTCCTCCCCCTCAGTTGGGCATAAAAGTTGCATGTTGCAGTTTTTTTTTTTAGAGAAATATACAGTCATTGGGAAAGTAACCTTTGAGTTCCTCCCATAACACAAGTTTCTGGGGCGCCCTGGTGACTCACCGAGTAGGGCGCGTACCATTTGGCTCAGGCCTTCCCGCAGCGACCCGGGTTCGAATCCGACCTGTGGTCCTTTGCTGCATGTCCTCCCCTCGCTCTCTCTCCCATACCTTCCTGTCTCTCTCTCACTATATATCTCTCAAATAAAGCATAAAAATGCCAAAAAAATAAATCTTTAAAACACAAGTTTCTAGGTAGTATCTAGGCAATCTGGTGAAGATTAGATACCGTTTTTGGCACTTTGCAGATCTCTGCGGCTCTAATCAGTGTTGTAGTGGGATCCTACACTTGTAACTTAAGGTTGCTTTTGGTTCCTCTCTCAATTCATATTTGATTGCTACAAGACCATTTGGCTTTGAAAAACAAGTTCACACCCACTGTATCTTTACCAGAAACACTATGATTGCCAGACTGATGCCTCTCAGATTTACAAACCAGACAGAAGAGGGTAGTATCCAGAGCAAAAGGATCAAATCTGCTTTAAATTAATCACAAAAAGAGTCCTGCTACTCTTATGGTTCAGGAAGTTCTCGCAGTTGAACCAGTCCATATGCCACAGTTATCATTCCTCCCCTCTGCAAAACAAGGTTTAGTTTCCAAGGCTGTGCCACTGTCGGGGTCACTGTCCATCAATCCACAGAATGATGCCTAACATGATCCTGACCCCTGACCTTTCCCTCCTTCCAGCTGAAGCACAGTCTTTTGATGAAGAGTGGCAGCGTGAGGTGTCCAAGTTTCAGCCATCTGTCCCCATGTCTCGCCTGGAGGCACCCAAGCCCCGCGCCGTACACCGGGCGGCCCTCACCGGCCCGGAGCAGGCTCACAGGTCAGTAGAGTGAAACCCAAACTTGAACCTCATGCTCTAGTGAAGACAGGCCAGAATCAGCAGTTCGGGATCAAATGACAAACAAGGGAGAGACACCGATGACAGTCATAGTAAAGTATATTGTGGTATGGTATCACAGTTAGTTAGCTTTTGAACTGTGCTTATTTCATGTCTGTGTCTGTTTTGTAATTCCCACAGAGAAACACCAAAGCCTGAAGGGAGAAAGCAAGCTCACTTCAACGACCTCAACGTGAACGGCTCAGGCCTGACAAAGCAGTAAAAATGTCTGTCTGTCTCTGTGCTAATAAAACTCTTTCAGGCAACACACACCCTGCTGCTTTACACATACACACATAAACATTTGTCTCATCAACCAGGTAGACAGATACAGACGGCAGCGACCCAGCTTTTGAAACGCTTAACTGTATTAATACCCACAGTGGCTTGTAGAAGAACAACACATTGAAGGTGCGGACGGCCCTTATTCTCTCACACCTCACACACCCCAGCCAGGAAACTAAAGGGGTCAGTAGCATTTGATGGGACAAGGGAAACAGATACACATAAGCTTAAAGGCCCGTTCACATCTAGAACGCTAACTATGAAGATAACTATATGGTATAACGATACATTGTTGCTCAAGCATTCACACTACAACGATATCTGTGATGACTTCCTCAGCAAATGAAGCTGCAGTGAGCTACTGAATTCTCCCGCCCCCATCTTTCTTAGAACTTTAATTTGATTAGTTGAAAATGTTTTAGCATTGTCTCTGCATCCCAAAAAAATCGCTCTCAAAAATATAGTTATAGTTATAGTTTTTGTTTTGGATGTTTTTGTAGTTATCGTAGTGGGAACACAGACATTCAACATACTTAAAACGATTTAACTGTTTTTATAGTTGTAGTTGTCTTTATAGTTATCGTTGGGCCTTAAACAATGTAGAAAATAAACTAACATGTAATTAAGGATCATAGACATCATTTCATTATCATTACATGGTAGCATTAGTGGAGTGATGTATTCAGCAGTATATGATACATCATTTTGCATCACATGAATAGAATTTGCCCCAGGAGTCCTGATGCTTTCATCTGCTTCTCATATACATCGTTTTCACACGGTAACGATTGCGTCAACAAGCCACAAAATGTAGTGATTCATCGACAGACTTATTTGAAGTCCACTAGTGCACTTAGACAATGCCTAAATTGTCTGTTTGTAATTATATTGTGTAGTACCTGATGGTCTAGATATTTGTATTTTATCTGCTGTAATCTTTGTAAAAAGAAAATGAATGATACCCTTCCCTTTTTATATTGTTACTTGCCTTGGGTTTCTCTTGTTTTTCACCTGATGAACTCAATGCTGCATGGCACGGACTTGAAAACATCTGGATTATTCAATAATTCTTGCCTTCTTATTCTTGTATATTGTTTCAAGCTTTAAATTGAAGTTCTTCTGTGTCATCACAGAATATCATCTGAAAATAAAAATGTGAAAATGTGGTAATGAATCTCCCGGTGTTTTTGTATTTAACCCTAACCAAGGAAGGCAGGAAGAAGAATTTACTCACAACTTCAAAAGGCTCGTGAACTTGAGAACTTTCCACATTAGTATGTTCATCTATACCAAGTTTCTCGTTGACTCGGTGTGTGACCCTGCATTGTGACGGACCCCTCGCTGCGCCCGTTTGGTCGAGGTCCAGCGTAGTATTTTTGGATCGGAGCACTTGTCAGTAACTCAGAACGGTCTGAGATGTTTCACAGCTGCTAGCCCACCAAGCCTCTCCTCTCACGTGCTCCAGCATGTGTATCTGACTTCATTAATCCCTCGCTTTAATATCAGGTAGGAAGGTATTGAGGAAACCCTATATACCATAAACTCATCAAGGGTCCGTATATGAAGCCGACTCCTCACTCAGCCCAGGATTACAGAGCATGAGCGCCAAAGGGGGATTTTAGTGTCTTGTCTCATGTTTCCCAGGACAAAGTGGCATGTCTCTTAAGTGTGTTTATGTAACGAGGAAGACGAGCCATGCAAGGGAGCTTCTGAAAACGGCCGCTGAAACGTAGCTGAGTCAGTCAGAACTATCTATGCCTCTCTGGCCCGTCACCATACCACAGGATGGGACCTACTATGGGATCCATTCTCTAAAAAAACAGTCCCATGGAATCATCAGGAATTGTGCAGATAATATATGTATGAGAGCAGAGTAAAAGAACAAAGTGAGAACAAAATAGGTTCCTGCAGGAGCCTTACAGGATTTGATACCTTCATATTTTATACTGGGTTAGATATCTATTCTTTTTTTCCCCAAAGTTTATTCTTTTAAATTCTCCAGGACATTCCAGACCACAATTCTGAGGAACTTGTGTTGTCCCACTATTTGAACAGTCCTGTAAGACAAGTAGGAGTCCTGTACAATACCATTTTTACAGGATCCCTGAAGAATGAAAACCCAAGCTAGTTATAAAGGCATGCAAAATATTTCCAATACTGGTTTATTGTCTAGTGGTCAAAAAAGATTGCTTTCACTGAGTAGATACCTTGCTATAATGACAACTAAACCTTGTCTATGGCTCTGATATGTTCTTCCCTTTCACCACTTCAGATACCCAATTTTGTATAAATATACTGTAGTTATTATGAAAATATAATGGAAAAATTGTGAATTGAAAAGATGTTGTGGTTATTTGCCTGCAAGGAGTCCAACAGAAATGCTTCAAGGTTATCCTATAAGAAAATGACCACAAAACCCCTCAGGATTTGTCTGCAGGATTTTCCTTCACAATTCCCCGGTGGGCTTTTTTTGTTACTAAAGTACCTACATCCACATCTTATGGACTGAAACATGCTTTAAAATTGCAAACTACTCATTATTCAATATGTTACTAATAAATTGGTATTTATGCATTTTGAATAAAGAGAAAACATCAATATCAGTAGAAAGGTTTTAATAGTCAATACAAATAATCTAAAAAATATTTGTGAACATTGAGTTGTCAGTTACAACTCATGCTGCTCTGCCGCCACCTGCTGGTCATCTTATGTCATGACTGTTTGACAGGAATATTTACACATAGTTTACAAGAAACAAAAATGGAAAAAACAAAAAATGAAAGAAACAGCATCTCAACCAACCTACCAACCAATACTCAGATTCAAACATGGGACGTCCCTGAATGTGAAATACACCGTCTCTCTGAAAAAGTCACCAGAAGTCATCGCTCCTCCTCAGCAGATATGAAAAAGAGGAGGCGAGATGAAGAGCGTCAGTCCGAGTGTCTACATGATTCCCTGCGGCTGTCCCTTCCCTGCGATCTTCTTGGAGCACTCCAGCAGAGCGTTGTGGATGTCTTTGGCGCAGGAGATCTGAGACTTGATCATGCCGAGGTACTGGGCGTAGGACAGGGACTCGGTCTGCACCGTGTCCGGCTTGGTGGCCGTGGGGACCAGGTTGGGGGAATGTTTGGCGCTGTCGATGCTCTGGGAGAGGCACTCGTAGGCCAGCCGCTGTACAGAGGGGAGGGACACTGGTGAGAGTTTGTGTGTAACAGTAGAAGTGTGTGTGTGTGTGTGTGTATCAGTCAGTTATGTCACCAATAGGGTTATGGGTATGGGTTTTTTTTTTTAAAGATTTATTTTATGCTTTATTGACAGAAACAGTGTGAGAGAGAGACAGGAAGGTATGGGAGAGAGAGAGCAGCATTTGAGGGCTGGATGATAATTTAATATTGTTATTTATCATTTTTATGTGGAATCATATCGTGATTATATATTTTTTTTATTATTATTATGCACTCTGATCCTATTTTGTGTAATTTTGTTCTGTCTTTCTGCTGTATTTTGTACTTGCTTTGTGAAGCACTTTGTAACAGAGAAACAAAGAAATATGCTATACAAATAAATTATTTGTTATTATTATATGGTGATTTTGGGATATTGTGACACAATTCTGCTCTCTATACTGATGGTAGCAAGCAAATCTTATTTAAAAACTCTGACAAAATGAGGTATGAAACATTTTAAGTAATATTATTTGAGAATTTCAGTTTTGTTTGACATCACACCTAGCATTTCCATTCGGTTCAATGGGATGAACAGTAACTTGATTATTTAACTTGTGATTTTGCATATGTGAGCCATATGGTGATATACAGTATATCGATTATGATTATCGTGATATTGATTTCAGCCATATCACCCAGCCCTATGTGTACTTCATAAGTGTGTGTGTCAGTCAGTTAGATGGCCATCGATCGTCGATTAGTCATCAACAGAAAATTAATCAATTATAATTTTGATAATTGATTATCTCCTAATGGCCACCAGTATGTTCCCAATAGGGTTTGACCAATATGGGTTTTTGAAGGCCAGGTGGAAAAGCCTCTCAAACAGCATTTACACCATGGGACACTAAAACTCTCCACTGAAACCCACTCTAGTGAATTTCTTAAAGGTGGGTTGGCAGTTGCTTAAGGCGGGATGACTCATCCCACCTCTTCAATGACAGGGCAAACTCTGGGATGCATTAGATGTTTTTAAATTAATAATTAATTTACAAAAAAAACACATTGAACAATTAAATGAATAAATACGATGTACAAAGAAAATAACATTTCATTGCATGTTTTTTTTTTACAGACTGTTGTTGTGCAGCTGTTGTCAGGGAGGAACCTCCACTACATCAGCAGTGGACAACATTGATTGGCTGATATCCAGTATTTAATAAAAGGCAAATATCGGCCCTAGTTACCAACAGTAATTATGGTTATGAATACAGCAGTGAGTGAGTGTGTGTGTGTGTGTGTGTGTGTGTGTGTGTGTGTGTGTGTGTGTGTGTGTGTGTGTGTGTGTGTGTGTGTGTGTGTGTGTGTGTGTGTGTGTGTGTGTGTGTGTTAGTTACCAAGCAAAGTTCCAGTTGATCGCAGAGGGCATAGAACTCCTCCAGACTTTTATCAAAGCGCTGGACGGTGGCGTCGCTGCTTTTGCTAAGCCAAAAGACACAAAAGAAACAGATGAACAGTAAAGGTGCTGATCTTTATGATTCTGGTCTATTGTTGTAGGCTACAGCCCCAGCCAGGCTACTTACATGCCGTTGTCAATTGCAGTATTATGCCCCAAATTCAACGACGCAATCTTCATTACATTCTGCAAAAAAGGAAATAAGGCAAAAAAGTGAAATCAGCATGTTCCAATTATTTAATAGACTTGTGAAAAATAAAGCGTATGGTATGGAGTCTGAAATTAACTCGTTGATCTCACGAGATGTGTTGGGCATTCTGGTTTCATCAAGTTTTTGGATCTGTGTGAAGGCCTGACGTTACCTGCAGACTCTCCTTCAGCTGTGGAATAAGCATCTTGAATCTGTGAACCGGATCAAAGTCTTGCTGTTGACTTAACTGCTGTTGTTGTTGCTGTAAGGAGGCAGCTTGCTGCATTCCAGGCTGAGCCATCGGTCCACCGGGCTGCTGTTGCTGCGCTGCCATTTTGACCGGCTATCATTCGCCAGCCAGAACAACAATAAAACCTCCGGTTCGGTCTTTTCAGAATAAAAGCGTAATTTGTGAAAAGCCACAACATTCAAATATTAGCTACAAAACATTATTTTGGACAAAAAAAACGAATCAAGCAGCCATGTGTTCAGTATGGATGTTGTGTAATATATGCAGCTTAGTTAATAAATGTGCATAGTGTCGTATTTAAATACTAATAAATTAGTTTTAATTTACACGTTTAAACTCACGCTTTTATTTTGAAGGCCAACCTCCTAAACCGGAATTCGTGTCACTACGCTGCCTTCATGAACTATCGGAAATATCGAGCTATAGTACGATTTGTACTAGAAAGATCGACAGCGTTTTGATGTCACAGTGAAAAACTCTTGTAAAAAAGAAATCGGCTCAGTAACGGCTCAGTAACGTTATAACGACAAAAGTTTCTCGTTATAACGAGATAAGTTGGTATGTCGCGATAACAAGAAAATATGTCATTATAATATATAATATATAAAAAGATCTTGTAACAAGAAAAGTTTATCGTCACGAGATACTGCCGATTTTTGTTTCACTGTGACTTTTCTATGATAACACATGCAACGTGTAGAAGACAGCAAGCATGAAATCTGTGTCAACAACTGATGGTAAAAGTGATGTAGGCCTATTTCATTATTATGTTTGGCATTCTATGTAAATCATAAGTAGCCTATTGATATAAGTTTCTACTTTCACTCTTTGTTTAACCTTTAGCTGCCACAGCGGCAAACATACAACAAACTTTAGGCTAATAAATTAATCAATTAATTACATGTCTAATATACATTTTCTCCTCCTTCTCGAGATCCATTTTATTATTGTTACTGACTATCACTTGAAAATGATACAAGTCGCATTTCCACGTCCGCTATCTTAAGTACGAGCTTACCAGTAGCACCTGAATGCAGCAGCGGGGGAGGGCCCTTTAGTTGCTGTTCTCTGTGGCAGAAACCCCGTAGTGCAGCACAGCAGCGCCATTCTGTATCTGCAACATTATCCAAAATGGCAGGAGCTGATGGAGACGATTCTCTCTACCCTATTGCCGTGCTCATTGACGAGCTGCGGAACGAGGACGTTCAGGTAGTTACCTGTGTTTCGCTGTAATCGCCGTTTTTGTTGTACAGTGAAATAGGGGCATGTTGACATACTTTCTATATTTGTACCTGATTGCAGGCTAGTTAGCAAGGATGCTATCCCCGGTCAAGGCCTGTCAGGAATTTTCAGCCGGGCGCACCCTGATCTAGTTTGCTATCGTGGTTTTCGACGCTAATTGTAAAATGGAGATAATGAAATTGACAACTGGTCACAGTGTTTATACTGGTTAAATATGAAGAAAATTGGTAGGGCAAACTAACCAGGTCACTAGGTTAGCCGCTACCGTATCGCTAGTTGCTATCAGTAAGCTAACGTTAGCAAGCACAGCAGTGGAGCGTCCCTACTTGGCAACAGGCCGCAGTGGGCAGCTCAGACTGTTGTTTGTTAACCCGCCAGTTTAACGGTTGTTAACGAACATAAAGGTTAATGTTTCATTCAGCTATATAGCTTAATCGCCGTTTTGCAACGTAAGCTAACGCTAGTTACTACTACGATGACGGCCAGCAGACAGGATACAAACATTAGTAAATCACTGTAATTCTAGCTGAGTTACCAAGGTAAAATAGGGTGTTTCTATCTGGCACAGATTAATGAAATAGTCTAAGCATTGTTAGGAATGCTTCATTGTCTCATGATTATGTTGTTGTATACAGTTACGTCTGAACAGCATCAAAAAGCTGTCCACGATTGCCCTGGCCCTTGGAGTAGAGAGGACCCGCACTGAACTCCTTCCTTTCCTCACAGGTAAGTCAGCCAGTCATCATCTGACCTGTTAAAGTATCACCTGACTCCTGACACAGCAACTCTGACCTCACCCTCTTTTCCAGAGATTGTTAGTCATACAGAAAACTGCTGAATATGTTGTATACTTCAAACCATTCCAAGTCACAGGGTTACATTTTCACCACAGAATCTGTGCTCAGCTGTTTCTTCTTATGCATAGATGTCAGTTGGGATTGATTTCTGTCTCTCATCCTGTAGACACCATCTATGATGAAGATGAGGTGCTCCTGGCCTTGGCTGAGCAGCTTGGCAATTTCACTATGCTGGTTGGAGGGCCTGAGTACGTCCACTGTCTCCTGGTGAGTTTGGCAGTATCTGGCTCACCGGAGAATTGCTGTGAATATTTGCCTATAAGGGCATGCATCTTCCCTGGTTTTAAACAGTTTTAAACAAAGTCAGACACTTTCAACTTAGTCTGAGGAGCTTTGATATAGCCAGCATTGAGAGGGCTTTTTTTTTAAGTGATTGATGCTTGCACTTTTTTAATTTGTTGCTGGTCATTATGTGGATATTGATCTCTAAATACAAAAGTGCCACCATAAAATGCACAACAGTAAAATTACTTGGTTAGCATTGCAGCTGAGATCACTTAATGACAATTCGCTACCTACACCTAATTTAGTGAATTCATCAAAGCAGATATGAAGAAAAGATTGGTTTAATTGGATGCTTGAATCCTACTCAATTGATAGAGCTAGTCTTAAGTCAAGTAAATATTACTACATAATACTCAGTATGTGGTGGTGTTTTGTCACTGCACACTGAAATTGTCATGGAGGAAATGAGCTAAATAAATGGCAGCTTTCTGTAGAAGTAATGGTAGTATAAGATGACAAACAGGTGTAATCTTTGTTCATTCTTAAGCAACTAGGTAGGTTACCTGTGCTTTGCTGCTTTCATTTAAAAAAATGTTTTGCCTGTGAAACGTCCTTTTTATGTTGTACCGTTTGAAAAGCCAGTGCTAGGAAAATTATATAAAAAAATGTAAATTATTTTGTTTATATTCTTCCCTGGTGTGTAATTGAGGTGAATACACTGCCAGGAGAATCACATGTAAGGGAAACAAATTTTGGCACAGTTTCTAACAGTAAAACAACAAGTTTTGACATGAGAGTTGTTTGTTAAGAATGCTGTCTCTAGCTGCTACACTGTCACCTGGCTGTTGGTAGTGTCAACAATATGGCCTCGGTGATTGAGATGTCATGTGATCATTATGGATACTTACGCACACCCTCTCCTAAGCTCATAAATGAGCTCATTTATGATATTAGGAAAGGGTGTGTGGGCATTTATTTAGTTATTGGAGGTATCACATGTGCTTGCATGTGATACCTAACATATTGTGTGTTTGAATACATAAGCTTGAAGCAGAGGCTGTAACCACCTCTCCTCTCTCGTCACACAGCCCCCTCTGGAGAGTCTGGCCACAGTGGAGGAGACAGTTGTGAGAGACAAGGCTGTGGAGTCCCTGCGCAAAATCTCTCAGGAGCACTCTCCAGTTGACCTGGAGGTCCACTTTGAGCCCTTGGTCAAGCGGCTGGCCAGCGGTGACTGGTTCACCTCTCGTACATCTGCCTGCGGCCTCTTCAGCGTCTGTTATCCCCGCGTCTCCAGCACTGTCAAGGCCGAGATCCGCCAGTAAGTGGCTTCTTCAGGGAGGGGAAAGAAAAAAACATACTTCCTCTAAATGACTTGCATTTATACAGTTTATGCATTCATTTAGCATATTTCACGAGTAGTGCTGAAGTGATACCTTGGGCTTCCAACCAGATCTGCTTTGTACAGTTTGTATTGTGCCTCTGGCATAATGTTTGTGTGTGGTTATCTCTCCAGGCATTTCCGCACCTTGTGTTCAGATGACACTCCTATGGTGCGTCGTGCTGCAGCATCTAAGCTGGGGGAGTTTGCTAAGGTCCTGGAGCTAGATTATGTCAAGAGTGACATCATTTCCCTCTTCACTGCACTGGCCTCTGATGAGCAGGTATGTGATATGAACATTTGTCTTCACCATCCCAAACTAAAATGTTGTTACAGGCCTAAATCTACCTCTCCAGTTGAAACAGTGGATGTCCAAACTGATCCCATTACTTTTATCCGTCAGGACTCAGTGCGGCTGCTTGCGGTGGAGGCTTGTGTCAGCATTGCCACCCTGCTGCCCCAGGAGGACCTGGAGACCCTGGTGATGCCTACCCTGCGCCAGGCTGCAGAGGACAAGTCCTGGAGGGTCCGCTACATGGTCGCTGACAAGTTCTCTGAAGTAAGCAGCCGACACTGCCGAGGAATTGCATAAGTTCTCTGAAGTACCAGTACCAAGAAATTTTATAAAAAGGCCACTTTACAAAAATCTACCAACAAGTATTTTATATTTTGTTTCACATTAATTGCACTTGGAACAACTATCCATTCAGAGTTTTCTCAGCTGAAAACTGCACAAACGTTCCCGGAAAGAATGTCATTGGAAATGTTACGTCATGGGAATATCGTGAAACTCTACATCACACCCATTGTTGGAACCATGTTGACCTAACTGTCTTGTCTTAAATATCTAGTGCAGTGATTTTAATTTGGTCAGGAAAAGCTTGCTATGGATTTGTAATGGGAGGAGTGTGGTGTTTTGTTTTTGTTTTGAGTTTGTTTGTTTTGTTTTCTCCAAACAATGTAGGCCTAATTTTTTCAAACTGCTGCAGTGCCCCTTTCTCAATGCAAAGACGATTTTCAGGAGTAAAGTAAATTATTTTATGGAAAAAAAAAAACACCTGATGTGAAAATCCAAACATCGAGGAGTAGTTAAGAGTAGTAGTACTGTCCTCATCAGGCTGGTTGTTCTCTGCCGTGATGCCACCTGCAATAGTGTGCTAAAAATAAACTAGCAGGTTAGAATATTGTAAAATATCACTAGAGCAACAGAGAGTGAGTCTATGGGGCAAAGAATAGGAAGTCAGTGATGGGTTCGAGATTGATTCAGTTGAAATTTGATTATTGAAATTCATTCTGTCAGCCTTACTATATGTGTAACAAAGACAATGTGTACATGCATAGAATAACCCAGACATTAGTTGTAATCTTATTTGGATTAAACTGTTTACATGAACCTTGGATACCCTACGATTTGAGTATCCATGTTGGTATGAATAAACCAGTCAGCAGAATATTCCTGTCTACCTGTGGTGTCACGTCCACAGATAAAATGGTCTGTGAAAAAGATGTGGCCGCCAGATACCTGGCAGCCATCATGCTTTTTGTTGACATCAAAATGTACCTATAATGCTCTGAGAGTCTGAGTTTGCACATAGGGCTAAACCAAAAGCATAAGGAGTAAGATGTTTACATGCCATAGTAACCTGTTTATTATGGGAGTAAGCCAGGCATCTTAACCAGATTTCTCATAATTAGGGTATGAGTTACGTGAGAAACAGGGATACGTATGTAATTCTCTGTGTATGTAAACATTGACTTTCCTTCTCAATAATGAACTTAAAACTTGACAGTGTCAAGTTGTAAGTTCAACTGGGATACAACTGGGATAGACAAAGTCAAGTAGGGTTTAGATCTAGACATTGTTGACCTATCAGAGCCTTACAGGATGTCAGCAGGTGCAGCACAGAAATTTTTCACATTTAAATTGTATTCTGTAGCTAAAATCGCCACACCAATAGTGGGTCAAATGATTGAGCACCAAACAAAAGATGTTTGGTGAAGAAACCTATTATTATTTATATCCTATGATACCTTTTTTGTTATTTTCTCCATCCTACACCTCTATGCTTTGCTGCTGTAATCAAGGTGATCAACCGTTGTTCTTGGGGATCAACAAAGTTATTCTTATCCCCCCCTTTAACACCAACAGTAACTAACTAATACAAGACTCTTTGTCCTTTTTTGTCATTATTTTAAAACCCACCTTGTCTTTTGTATTGATATTTTGCCTAATGTGGTAATTTGCACTATTTAAACTAGTTGTTGTCCTATTGAATCTCTAGCTTCAGAAAGCAGTAGGACCAGAGATCACGAAGAACGACCTGGTCCCAGCCTTCCAGAACCTTCTGAAGGACTGTGAAGCCGAGGTCCGTGCTGCTGCAGCCAACAAAGTCAAAGGTCAGTCACACCATTTTGCTGCATATGTCTGATAATTCATAAATGCATTCATTCTTAACTGGATTTTTAAGGGCAAAATGAAGAATACATGGACAAAGGAAATTGCATTGATGACATTGAATAACATGTTTCAGGTTATTCTTGTTCAGTTATGTTTTTTCCATATTTTACTAAGTGTGTAAAACTTATTTTTGTTAGAATTCTGTGAGAACCTTCCAGAGGACAGTCGTGAGCAAATCATCATGACTCACATTCTGCCCTGCGTCAAGGTAAAGAATAAATTCATCTGCCACACTCATGTCATTTCTCAGATGCTTCAGTTTTCAGTTTGATGGAAGAAACTCTGATTTGCTATGAGTTCTAAAGCTCCGAAAAGGACTTGATGTTAATAGCAGCATATCTTTTTTTAGTTTTCCCTAAGGCTCTTATACAGTCTTGAGGTCTTGTGACGTCCTCTTGACGAAGTCTTGAGTGAACCAGCAGATCCACCGTTTTTTCAGGAAATAACTCCCACTGCACTGAATCTGAAGAAGCTGTGTGTCCTTTTGATCCTCTTGATCTGATTAAATTATCAAACCCATTAATGTAGGTTAACGTTTCATACATTGGAAAAAAGGACGTCAGCTTTTGGACAGCAGGTGGCACTGTTGTATAAGTGGTTTTCCACAGCACAGTTCAATCCTCGTACCAATTCAGATCCCCAAGATCATTGCCAGTTGATATTTTTTATTGTGTACTCATTTCTGGAGGCAGTGCATGCCCTAAAAAGTTCAAGGTCCAGTGTCTGAATTGCTTGCAAACACAGTAGTACTCATTGTGTTAAATTTTCCAGAGTTTTAATCACTGACGGTTGTGACGCAGCACATGCCTATTTTGAGAGTTAAAGCCTAAAGTGAGATGTCTGGGTCTGTAGAGTGTTGTTAGTCTGAGCAGGGTGCAAATGGAGCAGATCCATTTCCGTCACAAAGGGCAACTCTGCTTATCCTGACAACAGTGGAACACAGTTACACAGGGAGCAGCAAACCGAAACACAACCTCTGCTGCAAAAAAAGTTTAGCGATCACTGATTTTCTTGAAACTACTATAATTCCTTAATGCTTTTAAGATTAAGAGTTCATATTAATTCCCACCCATGTGTGACAAGTATGTTGGCATAGACATATTTGCTAATTAATGCATTAATCAGCTTAATTATCTCATTAGCATAACAGGTTATGTTTAATATATCACGGTGATAATGGTGGGACGTTAGGCAGCTCAAGTACCTTTTGTTTAAATTATGCTCTTTTTTACTACTATACTATTGTATCATATTTGAAGTTACTTCACCTACAGTAGTTAATTTCAATGACTGTTTATTGTCTACACTAACATTAACACATAAGACTAAGTAGACTATACCCCCTCAATCTTAATTGTGTTGTAAATATGGCCCAAACCACCTGATGTTACAGTTTTTCCTCATGATTGGATGAACAGATGAAATTATCGTTTTCTTTGTTTTTTTTACCATTCTGTACTGTGTGCTTATCCCTCTGTCTCCTATGTGTCCCATCCCTCACCAGGAACTGGTGTCAGACACTAACCAGCATGTGAAGTCGGCCCTGGCCTCTGTCATTATGGGCCTTTCGACCATCCTGGGCAAGGACAACACCGTCGAGCACTTATTGCCCCTCTTCCTGGCTCAGCTCAAGGACGAGGTAAAAGAAATGCAGACATGTCATTTTTGGACCCAATTTGGTCCAAATTCCACATTTGACACAGTTGGTTTTCAAAATGCTCATGCAGGTGTTTAGGTGGCTCAATGAAAGCTTCCTGTAAACTCATTCTAAGTTTGACTAAGTTCTGGTCTGGCATGGCCCACAATGATTAGCTTGTCTGAGACAGGTTAATTCCACTTAGCCACAGCCACCAGATGTACCTGGCCTGGGTAGGAGGATGACTCATATTGTTGGCAGCCAGACTGAGACCTTAGAATAAGAAGATTGCATAGCTGTATCTAGAGGGAGCTATAATGAAAAGCTGGAGATTGTATAACTGGATAAATTATTGGCCTATATATTGTAATTATATATTAAAGTAGGTTGACCAAGGTTCCACTTAATCCTGCAGCTCATTGAGTAGTTTTGTAATTAAATTGCACATACCCATGCATCAGTTTGCCTGCTTAGCATTTCAATTATTTTTGTTGCTGGCAATGTTAGACCTACTTTTGAAATTATTTTGTTCTTGGAGTTTTTCCAGTAGCAGAATGAATCCATTGCACAGCAGTGGGTTATATAGGTGTACAGGCAAGGTTGCAGACTAATGTCCTTGTACATTCTTCCTCCATCTGTATCTTAACAGATTAATCTAGAAAGATGGTAGCCCAGTCATGTCTTGACAAATCAGTACATTTCTAGAACATTTACTTTGATTTTTGAGATCCGACATGAGTTTGGCAGGTTAAAAACAAAGGTATATAAATGCTTTGGAAGGCCAGAGGCTGTCATTTCCACCGCTGCTTTCCTTGGTCCTATTTAAAGATGGCCCATTTTCCTCAAAGCACAAAACAAGAGCAGGAGTGTGTGTCTAATTAGATTACAGTCCAAACTGACAGCTTTGACTTGCAAATTGCCCAAATTTGAGGTGCATCCATCTGAGGACAATTTTAAAGGGAACAAGATGGAGAACATTCTGTAGAGAATTTCTAACTGATATGTCATTCAGTCAAGGATTGAATTATAGCAATTGTACACCATGCCTTATTTGGCTGCTGGTCTGTTCCTACTTAGTTAACAAGCTTGACATAGTGTCAAATTGGTGTGAACAGTCTGAAGCTGGGAAACAAGGCTTCTGGCTGAGAAATATGTTGATGAAAAGTTTGTTAAGCAGTTGCCATTGTTAATGTGCTATCAAAATCAGAACGAAAGCAGATCTCCATATAAGGCTATTGGATGTAAACCCAACAGTTAGGCTAGGTTACATTATTCTGGTCAAAACTACTTCAATGTCACGTTGAGCTTTTTTTGTTTAGAGTGACTAAAGTAGCATGGCTTGGGCAGAGCCAAGAGATCTGCACCTGGAGTGAGTAGAAAGCAACACTGGAAATGATCAAGTTGTAATCATGCAATTTGATTTGCTTAATATTTGGAGATTTTGTGGTGATATGGAAGAGCGTCTGTGAGCTTAACTTCATCATTTCCTGTATCCTGCCTTTCCCAGTGCCCTGAGGTGCGTCTCAACATCATCTCCAACCTAGACTGTGTGAATGAGGTGATTGGCATCCGTCAGCTCTCCCAGTCACTGCTGCCGGCCATTGTGGAGCTAGCCGAGGATGCCAAGTGGAGGGTCCGCCTAGCCATCATAGAGTACATGCCCCTGTTGGCAGGACAGCTGGTGAGTCATGGAGTTTCTGAAGCCAGCTTTCCTACCAGAAACCACTAGAAAGTCCTATAGAAAATGTGTGTTAAAAGGTCTTCTTGGTGCCTCCAAGCATACTGCCTGTTTTTCTGGACTCCCTTGCCCTAACTACGCTGTGTCCTTGTGTCCTCAGGGAGTGGAGTTCTTTGACGAGAAGCTCAACACCCTTTGTATGGCCTGGCTCATTGACCATGGTAAAGCACCCCACATCAGCCTATGACTCCTTAACAATCCACTACCTCTTCTCTTGAATTATGACACATGCAATATGTTCTCAGGCTACAACCTGCTTCTGTTCCATTATGTATTGCAGAATGGACGCAGTAGTTGTCAGCGTTGTGTTTCAACCTTGGTGTCAGTGACTATATCTTCTGTCCTCAACTGATGGTAGTAGCATCATTAAAATGAGATTTCCGTATCTCGTGCCTTCTGGCCTGCGTCCAGCCCATCGGCAGACAGAGGTCACTCTCAGTGGGTTGCTGATTTGTGTCCATGCTGCTTGCTTAGCATGCTCCAGTTTGAGTATTTTCCCTTCCGTTCACCTCGTTTCCTCCCTCATCCTGTGGTCTCTCCTTGATGGAGAGAGCCTGCGGTAGATGGGGAGGGAGTGAGAGCAGAGGGGTGAGAGACGTGAGTATCTGCAGCTCTCGCCTGCTTACCGTGCCAATGCTAGAGGACTCTCAATAAGAGCACTCCTCTCCAGTCCTGCACACTAGTTGTGTAGAGGAAAGAGCACATTGAAATACCAAGTGGGAGATATAATCTTATTAATTGGGAGTTACTACATTCTTTGTACAGTGTGTTTTGATAGGTATTTGTACTACTAGACACCATAGGGTAGATTAGCTACTCATTTTACCCTGTTACATGAAAGAATTGTACTTGCTGTACATACCACCTGACCTAGTTTAGCCGTAGTTTGGCCTTATTGTTCCAGTAGGCCACAACCTACAGTTAATACTGTGGATTTATGCTGTAGTTAGTGGAGGTAAGACTGCACAGTTTGGGTCACTCAGCGGGCGAGCTTAGATCTGCAGCAGGTTTGCCCTAGGCTCTTCTCTCTACCCAGCAGCCATTGCACGCTAACCTGGGAGAGAATTACCCATATCCGAACACTGGGAAAGCTCTGTACCCATAAAGGTACACAAACACACACTGCTCCATTTTATAACTTAGAACATTGTCTTTTGCATACATTTTTCACTCTATAAGTATGGTCTTCTCTTCACATTGAGTTTTCCAATTAGCGACACACACACGCTATTGAGGACAAAGGGCCAGCTGGGTTACATCATTGGAATGTTCCTAGTGTGTGTGTGTGTGTGTTTGGCTGCGGCTGGGGTTAGGGCTGTGCTACCCTTATGTAAGCCCTTCAAAGAAGGAGGAAAGGACTACAGAAATCAGCCTAGAATCTCTCCTGCACTGTCACACACATACATATACAAAAACCATCTTCACGCAGACGATTGGTGCACAGTAGATGAGTTTAGCAGTCATTAGTGAACTGTATGTGAACTCTCCTCACTATACTGCGTCTTTACAGAGCTCTTGGGTCTCTAATCTTATCCGTGGACATATTTTGCGTCATATTTACTGAACACATGGCTTTGTTTGCGATAATGCTAATATGTCTGGTGTCTTATCAAGTTGCCATTTTGAAATTTCTAATGCAGTATACTGATCCAGGCTGCTATTGAATGAATTCTATTCTCAAACTTCTGATGGATACTGTGTTGCTACTGCGTGATGCTATTGAACGGTCTGTGTTATCTATCCAGATATATCATCCTGTTTACTGGCATATTCTGCCCTTAGCTGTTATTGAGGGAGCAGTCGTGCAGCCTCTAAGCGGTTTTATTTCTGGTGATTGAAATAGAAATACAATTGTACCTCTTATGAAAAGGCATTGAGAACCCACTGTGGAATAGTTTAGCCTTGTGTCATCTTTATGCGGCTGTCCATCATTTTTATTACATTACTTTTTGCATATTATTTTGTTTTATTGCTCAGATGAAATTACTAAATACATGGGAGTCACAGAGACAATTGTGGCATGTTACGTAAATCTGGTCAGATCATCTTGGATCAACAATGCAATGTTGAAACATGGAGTGACTGCCCCTGTGTCTCTTGCTTTTAGCATTAGCAGTGGTTGAATTTTTGTGGCAAATACCAGAGAGCAAAATCATTCCTGTTTCACCTAGTTTTTACCCCACTCTTGCTAAAAGCAACATAGGATTATGACCTGGGGAAAAAATAGGAATGATCCTTAAATTGCTGCTGACAAATTGCACTAGAAAAGCCACAAAGTCCATAACCACTTTTCAGCATAGTCACTACATAATACACTCTACTTAATATACTCTACATCTAACGCTCCAATGTAGATTGCCAATTTGCTGAATTTATATTGCAGTCTTTCTCATCCTGTCCCAAATATCTGATGTTGTCTCTGTTTGTCTCTAGTGTACGCCATCCGTGAGGCGGCCACCTGTAACCTGATGAAGCTGGTGGAGAAGTTTGGAGCGGAGTGGGCTCAGAACACCATTGTGCCCAAGGTGTTGGGCATGGCCAACGACCCCAACTACCTCCACAGGATGACGACTCTCTTCTGCATCAATGTGAGTCAGAGGCCTTGGCTCCCGAAAGTCTGCTGTCACATTCAGGACCTTGGAGTTATTTTTGAATCTTTCAAGGAAAAGTCTTGTCTACCCGTGACGTGAAACATTTCCCCATACTGTCCGCCAGCCTCTGTGTAAATTAGATTAATATATTTTCTTGTTATTTCCTCCTTGCCCATCCGTCATGTCTAAACGTTGCCTGTGTTGTGTCTCTCAGGCTTTGTCAGAGGCGTGCGGTCAGGACATCACCACCAAGCAGATGCTGCCTGTGGTTCTTAAGATGTCCAACGACCAGGTGGCCAATGTACGCTTCAACGTGGCCAAGTCCCTTCAGAAGATTGGCCCCGTCCTTGACAGCAAGTATGTTGTCTGTGTGATTTCAGCATCAGCCCCTCTCCACAATAACAAAGAAAGAATGTTTCATTAAAATCATGGGACGAGCGGTGCATGTGAATATATCTTTATCCTGTGTGTTCGTCTCCAGTGCCCTTCAAACAGAAGTTAAGCCAGTGCTGGAGAAGCTGGCCACAGACACAGACATGGATGTCAAGTACTTTGCCCAGGAGGCTATCAGTGGTAAGCATTTCTCTCTTCTTCCTTTGGCATAGCTTATATAAACTTTGTGTGAAGTGAATTATTAAGCAATGCTGCACATATCCATGTAGAACTGCTTTCTGTAGTGAATAACATTAATTACCTCTTTCTCCTCTCTCTCTCCACAGTTCTGGCCCTGGCATAACCCACCCAGCATGGCTAAACCAGACAACCACCCAAAACAACAACGCAAACACTTTTACAAGATATTTATTGATGTTCAGGAACAACTGGTTAATGTATAGAGAAAGCTGTTAACAATTGTTTTATCCTTTTTCTTTTTCTTTTTTTACTGTCCAATGCGTAGTCCATGTCCAGGCGTAGCACAGGCTTCCTTTGTTAACCTTTCCCTTTGCTGTAAATGGGTGCTTTAACAAAGGCAACATGTGATGAAATTGCATTAAGTGGTGCATGCTGACTAATGTGCTACTGTACTAGCTAGGCATCGCTAATCAGAACCCCTCTCACATTCCTCCCTTTTACATCCTCAGCCACTACTGTACTTTAGCCACGGCCGTTGCAGCATACCACTTGTCTGTATTCACTACCTAGCACCTAGGGCTGTGCTAGCTCTCTCTGCTGCTGCACTGTTTTCTCTAAGTGCTAGGCACATACTTTCTGCTGCAGATGGTGGAACATGCTGTTTATTTTGCTGAGCCGCCTCCCGAAACAGCCCTTTGATAGCCGTCTTCTCCCCGGAGACACTGGTGTTGCTCTCAAGAGAAATGATGGGAAGGTCTGTGCAGTTCTAGTAGAGGTGTTCTTCCTTCCACCAAGCTAAACCTTTTGTGTCTCTTGAATGGTCCACAGTATTTTCTTTACAAAGCTCTGGTAAAGAAATATGGGTGTGCCCATTACTGCATGTTAACAGATGAACCCTTTCAAAGGTTGCTTGTACTCATCAATCTCTCAAAAAGATGGTGTCCTTTTCCCAAACCCACTCACCCAGCTACCCTTCTCTTGTGTACTGTTTGTTCTCTGCAGCAACACGACTAAGATTGAATTGGTCAAACAAATGAATTGCCTCAGCCCAATGTTCCAGGATTAAGTAATAGGGACCAGCTCAGTCATGAAGTGTAGCTCATAATTGTCCCCCCTCCAGCCCCTCAGTCATTTGGTTATGTGCAAGGGTGGGAAAAGAAATAGTCGGTGGTTGTAATTTTCTGCAATATGTTCTCGTCATTGCTCTTAATCTTTGTGCCAATGGTTTTGACAAGCAATGGCGTATTCTTTTAGTATGCTTGGGTAAAGTAAACAGTTTTCACCTGTCCTATTCTGTAACAAGCCAGCGTTGCCATGTTCTTTTCTGTAAGGGACACATTATTCCTTGGGTGTTAATGGGATGGTAGAACTAAATTGACCACAGCTATCAGGGCTGTGGGATTGAGGGAGACAACAAGGCACTCCTCGTGTCCCGGTTCCACCCAGTTTTCCCTGAAGGTCATGCCTGTTTATTCCTACTGTATTTAAAAGCATAAGGTCAGTGAATGTTTAGGCCCATCCAATGATCTTTGCTTACAAATCTATACATGGTGGAGAACAAGTGCATGCTTTCAAAGGAAGTGGGATGGGGATATAGAGCATGTGTACGGAAGGCTGCATAATGTTTTATTATGGGGTGGGAGCTGGGTGGTTATGGGCGGGTTGAATAAATGTATTGTCTGTGTTGAAAAAAGAAACTTGTCTCTCCCTGAACTGCTCCCGCTGTTCCCTTCTCCCCGTCTCCTCTCTCATTTTGGTCTCTTAAATAAACCTTGATTGTTGATTGTCCTATATCATGAAGACTGTGCTCTTTTATTTTTATTTGAATTGTCTTCACAATTGGGATGCTGTACTACTGTATCTTGATCTGAATAAAGTAACACAAAGAGACTGGTGTAGCCTGCTTTAATCATTTGTTTTAGTGGTTGTGTACCTCAAGGCCTTGTTTTACAGTAATTGCCACTTAATCAAGCCATCTAATGACAAGCAACAGGAAATTACCATATTAAATCAGCCACTTCATTTAGTCGAATCTGTTCATTTGGAGAGAGAATGCACTAGTAAGTTCTTGGCAAACTTACGATTTATGTTTAAGCTGAAGCCAGTGCAGCTGTTCCAGTGTTAAACCTGTCTATCTCTGCTCCAGCCGTACAGACCCAAGAATATGTGGGATTCGTTTCAGATGTTCCTCTTCTCATATTTGGTCAGCTATGACCTGGTAGGCAGCTGCTGTGGAGATTAAAGCACGGGTCCCCAGGGTTGTTTTGGCCACGGGGAACCATGCAGCGCAGGGCAGGAGCTGGAGCTGGAGCTGACACCCTCATCCTTACTATTGCTGGGTAGAGAAAAACAAGGGCTGGGCTGAGAATGGATGTTTTGAATGTTATTTTCCAGCAAGAGCTATCTGCATGTAGAATAGATATGATCTTTGACTTTTCACATGATTAGCATAAGTCTCCACCGTTTTAGAGTTAGACATAAGAGTGCACAGAACTTCTCAGGGTTTTCAGCGGTGGTAATATTGCAAATTTGGTTCTATTTTGTTCATACTGCATGCAGCAGACCTTAGAAGCACTGTGTTAGAAGCACCATCATTTTTGTTGATTCCAAATGAGCAGTCAGCAGAGGGGATTAGGGCAATAAAGGGCCTGTGCAGGCACCCACGTCAGATGGCAGAGATCCTTATTAGAATCTGAACCCTGCTTTTTAATCTCCTCAAATCTCCCATCAGCCCTAGTCAGGGCCGCGTGCCCTCCCAATCCCCCACCCACCCCTCCAACTATACCTCATCGGTGGAGTATATGTTATGCAAATGTTATGCAAAGGTTGGTTTATCTATGTCAGCACATTATGGTACAGTGGAACAGAGACCGCCTTGAGGGCTGTGAGTTCAGCAGCAGTAGGGGAGGATGTGCTGCTGAAGGAATAGTGGTATGGACTGGTAAGTGAGTAGCAGAAGGAGGGTTGATGGTGGCTGGAACCCCTGAATAGATGGAGACCACTGCTGGGATCCAGTTATCCATTGCAGTGCAGCCACAACCAAATCATACTTGAGGCTTTCACGCTTCTGCAGGTATATCAGACTTTATGAAGATTGTTAAGTCTTTTGCTTTTTTTGGGCACAGAGCCGGTGACCCAGACGTTGAAGAACATGCAAAGCTATGAACTGCAATTTTCCTTCAACAGAAAAATCTTCATTAAAACATGATTACTTTAGGGCTGGGGTTAATCCGTGTCTAAATCAACTTGAGTTCATGAGGCAGTAATGAAACAGCAGCAACCTATTTCCTTCTATTTAGATCCTGTTATTTGGGGATCCTGTTATTTCAGCAGCCAGAGCCCTTGACAGCGCTGAGAGCCCTGACGTCAATGCAGCTGCCTCTCAGGACCGTGTCATTTATAATGAAAGGAGTCAACCAAGGCCCCCGCTCAGCGAGACACACACACAGTGAGGTCAGATACTCTCAGGGTGACAAATGACAAACATAGGTCAGGGAGAACAAGAGCGTTGGCCCGCTTATTCTGCTTAAGTCACCTTGTAATTTCTGCAACCCCCCCCCATCTCTCTCTCTCATGTGGTAGGAATAGAGACAAAATGAAGGAGGTCTAACCTGTTTGCTCATATGGTGTGTGTCGTTCTGCGGCTGTAATGTCCAGCCCAAGGCCTGAGGGAGTTGGTTTTCCAGACACTACTGGGTCATCTGCACTGGGAGCTCTGACTCTGTCCATCTGCCGGCCTGCATGTGTTCAGCATGTATTCAGAGACATGGGAATGAAGCAAAATAATGGGGAACACATGGCTATAAGTACAGCCTGACCTTCAGTGAAGTCTTGATTTTATATAAGCATCTCAGTGCTGAAACAATAGTTGTTCCTCTGCCTTACTGTGGCAACTCACGTCCAGCATCTGTACACACTAAACCATATAGACCATATACAACTAATCCAATCCTTGAATGCTGCACAATGACAGAAAGTTTTTTTTTTCTTCTTCGTTCTCCTGCACCATACTGACATTCCTAGCACAAGTATTTGTCGCCGAGCCTGTTTTCAGTGCAGCAGTAATCCTGAACAGTGCTGTGATCTCCTGCTCTAAAGACGCAGTAGGATGTTGTCATCCACCCTCCTCCTGTTGTCATGGCGACCATTGATGTCATTACAGTACTCCCTGGTATGATGAGTGAATAGGCTTCTCTGATGGTGTGATATTATATTGAAAAAAGAGATTACCACTGTCTGTCCTCTTATCAGCTCTCTCTCTCTCGTTCTCTTCCCCAAGAGTGTCTGTGACAGGCAGCCTGCTTGAGATCTCAATAGCAGAGAATGGCAGTACACACTATAAATAACTGCATTATACTGGAGTAAGGCCTTCACTTGAATCCTGGTATCTTTTAAGGGAATTTGTTGTGAGGCTGCACTTTTCAAATATAGAATCAAAGTGCCAAACTATCCTTTACGTTTTATTTGGTTTTATTATTTTTATCTGTCACACCAGAGCAGGTAGTGGGAGGTGTCATCTTATCAACTTACTTGAAGGAAGGGATGAGGTAGGGAATAAGGAAGTGTTTTTGAATTTGTTTCAGTCAAGAGCTCATGGGTGCATCCCGGTTAAAGTTGTTCCTTTAAATGCACCATCAGCACAGAGTCAGATTCAGTTTGAAGGTAGTAGATGGAGTGTGCAAGGCTACATACATTGAGTGAAATCTTATCTGTGGAAGGGGGAGTTTATGAGGGCATGAGTGAAACCGGGGTGAACGTGACCCATCTCATGTTTCAGATTACCAGTTTGGCCCAGCAGTGACAACAATGTGTTGTGCACACAGTCTGATCCCAGGAAAAGAAGTGAGACCCTGGTTTCCATGAACAGATTGACCCCCCTTCACCCACCTCTGGCTGTGTATTAGTGGGATTAACTGTTCTCTGTCTGAGTGGGCTGATTGGATTGACGTGTTCTCTCTACATGACCCTTTTCACAAAAGAGAGATCGGCCTCTGCACTCCGGTAGCACTGGGGAAGTCCTTTTTTTTCCACATTACACACTTTGCTCTGAATGTATTCATGGCACTACGCTGCATTAACGATCCTGCAACTTCTCCTCAGATGCGTAACTCAAGTTGTCCAATCGGAGCTCAGCGCGGGACAGGCCCCCTTTGGCTGCACTTTATCTTTACTGTGAGAGGGGTGTCCGTTTTAGTTGGCTTAATAAATATTGACAGGCGATTGCCATGGAGATGAACTAAATCTGATGCCAGATCAGTGATCTCAGCACGGTGGGGTTAAGGCCTCAGCTCTTATCAGTGGTGGTGAATTATTCAGTTTCTCTTCCAGCCCGTTACACCAGTGTGCAGATCATAAAAGAGCACTGTAAAATGCTGCAGTGGGGCACAGTTGGTTGTACAATATAGGGGCAGGCCAGCTAATAAGTTCACTGTCAGGTCACTGTGTGTGTATGGGGGAGTGTGTGTGAGAGAGAGACCATCGGCCGACAGTCAGGCCAGTCAGGAGAGGTGAAGATCGAGGCCGGTTCCAGCTCAGAAAGGTGTTAGTGTCGGGTGGAATGGTGGAATAATAAATAATAAAACAAACAACGCTTCACTAGCATGTGTGTGTGAGCATTACTCCTATGGGTGTGTGTATATCTTCATTTTGTGTGAACACTACTGATTTTGTGTAAATACCCCTCTGCTGGTAACCAAACCGAGCTCAAATAGTACTTGCAAATAATTCTTTTCATTTTTGGTTGGAAGAATAGCAGATGGGTGGAGTTTACTGCATCAGGACAATTCAAATTCTGTCCAGTTAAGTCATCAATCACAGAAAAGTAAACTAAAACTATCTTTCAAATACTTCCTGTGATTACCTAAACGTTCTGGTACTCATTGTATTGTCCCAGCTGGCAAACCACCCATCTGGTACACACTGTACAGCTGCATAAGTTCAGTTAAGATAGCGCTATGGAATGCCATGTTGGAATTATGCATGGAATTCACGATTACACGGAATGACGGAATGTTCTCCACGGTTACTGTGCCTCCATTAGGCCTATCAACACAGCAAAGAACTACTTAGAAAGGGGGATTGAATTAAGCAATAGTCGAACATGACAGAACATAAACTTCAGAAGTGATGTAACACAAGCCACCCTATAACAATAACTCCGCCTTGGGTGCCTTTTGTTCTGGTTGAAATGATTTCAGGTTCAGGTATGACTCAGCAGTTTATATGAAGCACTCGCCGTGATTCATTTTCCCAGGTCATTAACCCACGCCTACACCATGCAACACTGGGACCCTGTCAGACGAGAGCAATTTATAGTTACAGGACAATTGGATTATGTGGAAAAGGTATGGGAGTGTGTGTGTGTGATGTAGAAAATACTTAAGTGTAAGCTCTGTAACTATATGTCTACACCCACCGTGAACACAAAGGAGTAATTTCATATATTGTCACAACAGCGACAAACAACAAATTATGTGACTCATGAACACACAAAAAAGAAACTCCCACACGTTATTATGTTCAATAAACCTTTTTTAATCTCAACAGCAAGTTAGCTTATGTGTGGTCAACATCAATGAAGGTAAATATAAAACTGGATTTCTATTGATAGATTGATGTTTTTTTTTTTGTTTTTTTTTTATCAGCAGGAGGTGCAATTATGATACTTGGAAACACGTCCACTAGAATCTTCATTACTTTAGTCTTCAAACTAGAGAAATATTGCTATAATACTTTTAAATGGCATATACTGATTGACCAACAAGAGAAAGCACGGTAGAGAAGCTGACAAAGAAGCTCCAAAACTCCACACGGTGGGTCGTACAGGGAAACTTCTGAGGGACTTTGGTTTTGTACCTTTGTAAAACCTGGCTCTACTTATTTTCGGAAAGAATCCCCCCCCACCCCCCCCTCCTCAAAAAAAAATCAAAAAAAAAAATCATATAATAATAGAATAAACAAACAAATGATAAGAGGGTCCGACCAGAAATAATGCTGCTATTCAAAATCTTAATTTAGACTGAAAATAAGAAAAGTAAAAGGCACACTGAACACTATTCACGTCCAACACAAAATTCACCTTGGTGCGCTTGAGAGTGCACACAAGATTCTCTACACCCCTAATTTGTACAAAGCACACTTGTCGCAACCTGAAAAAAGTGTCACCCTTTCTTGGATCTTTTCAAATCAACAATCAGATAAAGTGTTATTGTGTCTGGTCTTTCTTTGAAAGAAAATGTGTTTTGTGTCCATTATTGGGGGGAAGAGAGAGGAGAAAGGTGTTTCCTACAGATTGCGGTTTGTTTCATCTACCAGGAAACAGTAGACCAATACAAACCTTTTCCACCACTGCCACAACCACCTCCTCCTCTCTCGCTACATCTCGTCTTCCCCTCCTTGTCAAAGTGCTCCAGTATTTAACTTCCACAGATCATCCTGTAGGTATTCTAGCCCGACCATTACCAAAAGAAAAAAGAAAACACCTAAAGGAAAAATCCACCCTTGAATACACTTACACTGTTATATATAATCAAGCTGTAATGTTTAATGCATTCCAGGAGTTTTGTGTGTAATTTACATTTTTACTGTACCCACTTTCTCTCAACTCTTCCTCGTCTACTTCTACTTCAGATAGTGACTTCCTTTGTTTCCCAGAGTGACATTTGACAATCCTCAGAGAAGGGGCGTGAACTTGTTTCTTTCAATCAAAGGTGAGCGTATGGGCATATAAAGCTAGCTAGCCAAGTAGTTTGTGAACAATGGGGCCTTTCTATAAGACCTGTCCTACAAGACCTGTCTTGCAACATGTCTTGGCTGCATTGCATTATGGCCTATGAGGCCATTGTCTGTGGAGAAGTTGGTATCTCTGTCTCTTCTACAATGGTGAGTAGAAAGCAATTTATTTTAAATTCTGAGGGACTGAAACCAAAACCTGACGTTTACGTTTATGTTTTAGGTAGCTGAACAGTTTTCTGTCAAGAGCTGTTTTTTGTGTTTTGAGGTGGATTTTTCTTTTAAGTCTCTCAAACAGGACTGCAACCACAGCTGGTCCATATGGTCTAGCTATCATCAAAGACTGTTGACTGTAACGATACACAATCCTAGTCATACAATGGCCAACGATGCTTCTGAGTCTGATTGAAGACATCCCCTCAGTCCAGTCTACTGACAGGGTGACAGTCTTGTTTAAAGGCTAATCTGACTACACACGGTCCTACAGTTTAACCCATGACCACCAAAGGTCTTGCAGTCTGGTCGATGGTCACAGTCCCAATAAAGTCAACCCTCTGAACTTCACCATCCTGTTATTCCAATGAAAAGCAGTTTTTTTTTTCCATCATCATCTGTCAGAGAAGATACATCTGTGCGCTTCAAGTAGATTCAACACAGTCTAAGTGCTGTAAAAAAAAGAAAAGAAAAGAAAAAAGCCCTCTCCTCTTGTTGCAGGCTTGCTGTCAGTCAAAGAGCCGTGGTGAGCCACTAGTCCAAATCCAGTGTCAGGTGACTAACGTTCTGCTGGTCTTCGTCTCACAGCAGCCACGTCAGAGAGAAAACATTCCTTCATGAAAACTAATTTAGGGAACCTTTTAGGGGTCATTCCACTATTATAAACATGATTAGACATTTTATCATTAACACAACACATAGGCATGACCGGAGCTAAGGATGTAAACTGGAATTAAGCCATCACCTATAAGCTACAACTCTGCACCGGGGAAAAGCACAGTTTCTCTCATCTGTTGTCTTGATAAAGCATGTATGTACTGGATATGGAACAGACATCAAAACAGTGTTTGTCGCTGTCAGTATTGACTGATGGGATGCACGCATCATGTGATACATGCAGGAATTTAAATGTGAAGTGTATCAATTGTACAAACAAAGACAATCACACTCAAATGTGCGCACGCACACACACACACACACACACACACACACACCACACACACACACACGACTCTCCCCAGGCTTATCCCTGTACTTGCAGGGCCAGTGAAAGATTATCTCCTGGTTACATCATCGGCTCCAGTGATGTCGATGCTGATGACACAGAGGTCCCAGGAACCAATCAGAGTTGGCTGTACAGGTGAGGCTTCCTTTCATAATCCCCCAACATCAAGGATTAATATTGCTTCAATATTGCCACAAAAATAGAATAATATCGACTGTCTAACACCGCAACTTCTTAACCAAGCGTACGTTAATTACATTAGCCCTCATTTATCAAGCAAACGTATGACCCAATTCAATTTTAAAATATAAACACGCGGCTATTTCTCCCGCATAAACTGGTATTTATCCTCATTTGAATCTGGCTGTACGAGTCGTACGAGTAAAATCAAACCCAAAAGTGTGTACAATCAGATGGAAAGGTGGAAAAGCGGTTCAGTAGTGTAAGAAATAAAACTGGATCAGTAGTTACAAGTTATAAAAACACAGAGAAACAAAATAAACTTTGCATTATTTATCTCACATAGCCTACACCAAAGCTTGCTGCTTTAGAATCTGGTTATTTCTATTATTTCATTGCTCGATTAACTGACATGTTTATCTCGGAGAGAGTTTACTAAATAGGCAGTTTCATCGCTGTAGAAAGCAGAAGTGTAGCACATGCTCAACAAATGGCAGGAAGATGGTGCATTACTCTCCATCCTTGTATTTAAATCAGCATGTTTGGCTATCGGTTTAGTCAGAGGTTTAGTCAAGTCATCGGTTGATTTCATTTGAGGATACTGTCAAATATATGTTAGTGTTGAGACCTGTGCACTCATGAATATGACCATCATGTTGGCTCTTGCGCTCACATCAGTGTCTAAGAAAGTTCTACAAGTCAGACAAGATCGGTTCCTTGCAACCATCTTGAACGCTTGAATTTGCGGTGATATCGACGGTAGCATGATAAATGAGGGCCATTTTCTCTTGTTCAGTTTTTTTCAGCTATTGAAATTCAAAAAAATGCACAAAAGTGTTTTGAGGACCAGTCTATTGTTGTTGATGGTGTCCTATTTTCAATACAAAAAGCACTGCCAGCCATTGTGCTTTTGGTTGCCAGTCAGTCAGTTCAAAATAAGTTCACCTCCAAACCATTTCCATGTGAAATGCTGCACACCGGCAGCCTCCGGGATCTGCAGCATCCTCAGGCTGCACAGTGCAGTCCTGAAGAGCTCGTCACCTCACAGGTGACACAACATGCATGCCAGCAGCAGCCTTGCCCGGTCAGCCCGGCAAAGCCTTGGCACAGGTTGTGCCACGCCAGGCCTGTTCCTGCCTTACAGAGCTGGTGAGAACGAGAACAGAAGAGGAGAGGGAGAAAGGGAGGTAGGCTAAGGGAGGATTTTGGTAGAGAGGTTTTCTGAGGTTCATCACAACTAAGAAGTAGAGTTTGTATTAGTCGTACAAAAATTAAACACTTTTCCTTCCCTGTTGCTACCCTTATGGCCTCCGCTTACATCTCCATTCTCTCTGCTCTTAATGCTGTGTAGGTTCTCATTGCTTAATACTGCCTTCTATTAACCCCTGCAGCTGGCTTCAGTTGACCAGTACGAAGCCATGCTGGGAGTCCACTGTCTCCATCATCTCACTGTCCAGGAGTGAGCTCTGGAGCTCAGGCAGGGCCAGTCCTTCGTACTGCCCGGGCCCAGCCAAAGCCCCGGCTTCGGCCAGGGAAACCTCTCCCGGGGCAGGTAGGGGCAGCGGGCCGGGGTCCAGGGGGAAGTCATACTGCTCTGGGTAAAGTGCCTCAGTGGAAGGTCCCAGGGCCTGCTGCTCACAGCCCGGGGGGTAGCTGTAGCCCAGGCCACCGGTGGAGGCCTCATGAGGCTGTGGGTGGTGGAGTTGGTGGTGCAGGTGGGGTCCGGGGGACAGGTGTTGGGTGTAGTGGTGGTGGCTCATGTAGGGATCATACAGCAGGCCCTCCCCTGGCTCCATCAGGGGGCCCAGGCCCTGGGGGTGGCTGAAAGGGGGGGAGGCCTGAGGGCTGCCCTGCTGCTGGGGCTGTGGCTGGTGGGCTGCCAACATGGAGGGTCCCTGAGGGGAACCGGGCGACGCTGTCGGGTCCAGGGCAGGGTCCCCCGGGGGATAGGAGCCCTCCGCTATCTGCATCTGGTTGAAGTAGGCCTGCAGTCCCATGCCCTGTGACTGCTGCTGTAGGTACATCCTCTTCTGGTTCAGTCTGTGGTGAGAGAGAGGCAGAGCCCAGTTAGACCACACTTTTCAGCTCAACACAAGAGACAGGCCCACACAGCAAGAGCAATACATGAGCAAAATTAATGGATAGGCATTTTAGCAGTGAGGGCAGAATCAGAATGACGGAGGGAACAGGAAAAACATTACAATGCTTCCTATAGAATTTTAGATGTGGGGGATGGAGTCCAGTAGGTGTTGTGCAATTTAATAATGGCTCTTATTTAGATATGTATATAATAAATGATACATGGACAATTTTGCTGTAATTGTTTTTTAGGGGGATAAGGCAACGGTGATTTAATTTCTAACTGTGGGGACAATTTTCCAGCTGTAGAGGGCCACCACAGCTAAATTAATGCAAACAAAATTTATAAAGTATAAGAAATAATACAACAGTAAATAGTCTAAAATGAGATGTGTGGCGGTGATAGTTGTGTTGCAGTTATAGCATGGTTTACCTGTGTTCCTGCAGCTGTTGCTCTAAGCTTCGAGGAGTCTCCTTACAGAAGAGCTGGCTAGCAGGACTGTTAGCCAAGACGCTAGCCTGCTGGACACAAGAGAGACTGGGACTGATTACTCTACTCAGGATAACTACCATGGCAACTAGCTAAAATTTCTCAGCAAACTCAACTGCTCAACTCCGTACATTTCTAACAGATATAACTGAATGTTAGGCAAAAGGACCTTTTGTTTTTTAAACTACGATAAGACAGGCTGCAACAGCCTAAGCACACAAGCAATGATAGAGGTGGAATGTAGCAGGCTTTAACAAAATTGGATGAACCTGCTCATCAGTGGTGTTACACAGTACCTGTAGCCTGTGAGTGAGGTACTGCGTCTCCAGACTCTGTCTGCGGGACAGGAGTGGTGGCTGGGGCCCACCCTGGTATAAAGCTAGGTTCTCCTGCTGCTTGGATGCCTCACCCTTCAGTCAAAGACACAAAGCAGGACATGTGTTACAACAAGGGATGTTCATGTCCATGTACACGCATGCACAAGGACAAACACACGCAAATCCCCTCCACTGTAAGTTAATGAAGTCGTGTGTCGGGGTCGGTGTGCTCCATCATGTGGTCTAACGGGATTATCCATGCGGTCTCCTGTCTAAATGCCTTTGTGTTGACGGTTCAGCCAGATGCCTTACTCGAAATGGCATGTACCACAGGGATTACACATTAGTTAAATGAAATTAAAACAAATGAAAAGGATGATGGGCCCAAGCATCATAACCAACAAAGAGCTGCATTATTACATTATTGGAGATCGACAAATGGAAAACCTCCAGATCTTGTCTGTTACTACTACTGATTTTGTGTCTGTTTACAGTAAAAAGGCCTGTATGTCTTTCCTCAAATAGTGTTTCACTTGCATTCAGTGGTTTGTCTATGAGTGCGTGTGTGTGTGTGTCGTTGTGCGTACGTGTGTGTGCCTTTGTGTGTGTGCGCGTTCAGTTTAGGCCTATTGAGTACCAGTCACTACTATGGTTAGTGTGAGTGACTTCAACAATGGCTGCATTCACTTTGGCCCAGGCTCCAGGCTCCAGGCCCCGGGGGACGGGAGACAGTAAACAAGCCACAGTTGGCTGCCTCTCCTGGGGTTACACAACAGCCTGGGGGGGCTGGGTTTTTCTGCACAAGGGGCGAGGATAGCGAGGGATTGGGGCTGAGAAAGGGTTTGGGAAGAGAAAGATCTTGAATGGGATGGAGTGTAGGGTTTGTGTGTTTGTGTGTGATTATGCAGTACGGCTGACCTCCAGGAGGTTGTGCAAGTGGTGCTGCGGCCCCAGGGGGCCCATGGCAGCCCCTTCTCCAGAGCCCATCTGCTCCACCAGCATCTGGACCTTGTTCAGCTCCAGGATGCCTTTGGTCCTTGCCAAGTTCTGGAGGTGCTGCCGAAACGCAACCAGACCTGGGAGGGGATGATGGACGAGGACACACACACATAATACCAATTATACAGTCGGTATGAATCATTGCAGATGATCAAGGGGATCACTTCTTCCTTAATTTTATAATGAGATGGTCATGGCTCTATCTTGTCAGCAGCGGAAAATCAGTATCAAGCCTCTCTGACGTCAAGCCTCTCTCACACTGGTTGACTGGTTAGCACTCTTCTTTGCCCCTACTGACAATGTGACTGGATGTACGTCATGAGCGAGTGTGGGTGTATCGTGTTATTGTGTGTGTATGTGTGTGCGCGCGTGCATGCAGACGCAAGTTGCTTTAATAAGATCCATCCAGTGGTGACTGGTGGTGGCTGTGAACGGTGGGACCTGACTCACCCTAATGGTGGGAGTTATTTAAAACCAGAGTCAGCAGTCTGACGCAAAAGCATCCGCAGCTTCGACACGCACCAAAGAGGATCACAAAAAAAAAACAATACCAGGAATACCAACTGGGAGGGCATATTACTGAGTATCCATTTAGAGCTAGTGGAGACACTGCACATTTCCAAACTATGATTATAGTTTCTACTGGGCTAGAGTACAGGTGATTTCCAACCACTAGGCACACACTCCTAAAGCTCTTAGTGGAAAAGGGAATGGAGAGGTGGAGGGAGAGCACAGGTTGTTGAACACTCCCTCTTGATATTTTAGCTTCTCTCTCTGGTACGGAGTAGAAAGACAAATCTGCCTGCTGCAGAATGAAACTTTAAAGAGAGAGAGAGAGAGAGAGAGTAAGACAGAGAGGAGAGTGAGCGATGGTGAGGAAGATGGAAAGATTGAGTGAGTGAATGAGAGAATTTTGAAGAGAACTTCCAAGAGGGGGAGAGAGAGAGAGAGAGAGAGAGAGAGAGAGAGAGAGAGAGAGAGAGAGAGAGAGAGAGAGAGAGAGAGAGAGAGAGAGAGAGAGACGTGGGCTGAAACCTTAAAAGATCTGTCTGTGATTCACAACATGAATCATCATCATCATCATCATCATCGTTGTCGTCGTCCTCGTAGTTGTCAGAGAGACGGGAGAGGATGAGAGAAACGAAGGGAGGGCAGGAGGGAGAAAACAGAAAAGAAAGTGTGTGAAAGAGGGAAGGGGAGAGCAAATGAGAGGGTGGGAACAAGGCACTTATATCCTGGAAGTCAGTGAGTGTGTGAGTGTGTGTGTGCGTGTATGTATGTATATGTGTGAGTGTGTAAGGGTGTGAAGGAGCGGCAGCAGCAGGGGTGTTGTGTCTGTGTAATGAGAATCAGAGCTCCATCTCTGACTGGCGCTCTGCTGCTCCCTGCACCCTACTGCCTCAGCCATATGCACTGTCACACTTTATGGAAGCCACCTAAAGAAGACAGGTCTGCTCTGGTGTTTAAAGGAATACTCTGTTATGTATCATCAACCTGTGCATGATGTTCAGTGCGTTCCATCAGTTCCAGATATTTTGTGATTAAGTGTTGTAGTTTACTTTTTTGGTGTACCTACTTTCTCTCAACTTGCCTCGTCAACTTCCACTTCAGATAGTGATTTTCCGCTTTTCCCAGATTGCCTTTCGAACTCGCCTGAACTTGTTGCATTCAGTACATGTAGGTGGAGAGATCAATCCAGTCGAGAAAAAGTGAGAGTCGAACCCCTTACTAAAAGCGCAACTTGTCTTGGCTGCATTTTATTATGGTCTATTGAGGCTATTGTCAGTGGAGAAATTGGTATACCTTCCTCTTCTATATTGGATTTCTCTCTGTATGATTGTTGAATGTCGGTGCAAAATGTCGGTTTACTGTTGATTTTAGACAGTTGAAAAATGTTCTGCTATCAAACTCCATTGTAGCTATAAATATCTTGACATGGCGTCATGTCCTCTACTTTAGTTATCTGTAGCAGTGTTTCTCAAACTTTTTCATATCAAGGACCCCAAATGTAGCACACATTAAGGCCACGGACCCCCATTTGATGAGATTTTGTCTTTCTGACCTACATCTGAGAATATTTTTATTGTTATACGATTTTGTCCAGAATTCTATGACTATCTGTATTGTAGGTAGAGAGATAACAGTGAAACTACGACCAACATAGTCATTCTTCCACATTCACTAATTGTGTTAATAATAAGAAAAATATATGACCAAACAACAAAATGAACCCAGAATGCAAGGTACATTGCCAATAGCTGTTTTTTAACAGTGTTAAAGTGTTTTAGGAGAGATTTTTCCTTTAATGGTGATTGCCTATGGTTGGCAAGGAACTTTATTGTCTTTCAACAGTTCTTTAGGGCCTCTTCTGACCTCATCCATAAAATTGCACTGTCACAAAATGAGTGAGACTTTCCAACGGGGCAGTGCTTAATGAGGGCTAGTGGTTAATGAGGTCATCCCCCAACTGGAGGGCCCAGGTTCG